>NW_027256882.1:1575000-1597500 GCF_029215685.1 Pituophis catenifer annectens
AGGGGGTTGGACTAGAAGACCTCCAAGATCCCTTCATATTCTATTCTATTCTATTCTATTCTATTCTATTCTATTCTATTCTATTCTATTCTATTCTATTCTATTCTATTCTATTCTATTCTATTCTATGTGAATTGTAGTGCCATCTAGTGGTAATAGAGAAAATTAAATAGATATATTGAACTAAGGAGAAGAGGAGTGTGAAATAACCTTGGACAATGTTTTGGAAACTGGCAAGAATGAATTTGATAAAAATGGTCTTGTGATTTTGTAACAGAAGAAGAGAGAAGGGGAAAAAGTATGAAAGCTTTTGTAAGAGCTGTCTGGTTCTTTCACCTGGTGGATTTATAAATTTTGGAATATTTTGGAACAGTGGTATTTTGGAATATATACTTTTTTCCTTTTCTGTTTTTTCTTTTCCTTTTTTTTATCAAGGCTTCTTCTTCCTGGATTAATTTTTTTGGTGATTGGTATTGGGTTTTTGGGGGTTTTTTAAAAAACTTTTTCTTATGAGACCATATCTTATACTTTCTTCATCTTTTTATTGCCTGGTTGGATATTTTGAGTGGTACATTTTGGTTTTGAAATTTTTAATGGAGAATTCTTATTTTTGTTCGGATCTTTTATTCTCTTTTTTGTTTTTTGTTTTCTTTTTTAAAATATAACCTTTCTTTCTTTTTTAATGGATTAAACCTCTGTGGATTAAGGTATTAAGAACCTGAAGAGATTGATTTGGGAGCAGATTTGAAATTTGAAATTGGAATATAAATAAAGGGGAAGCCTGAACCTAAGAATTGGATTATTTTAGATTATAAATGGTGATCTATCATCACCATCAATATCAACAGCATCTTGCTCTATGGGGCAAAAGGCAACAGAAACTACGCCACAGTAAGAGAAAATCAATACGGAATTAAAAAATATGCTACAGAGTATATATGAAGATCTCAAGGCAGGACTAGACAAGATAGATGGGAGAATGGAAAAATAGAGGAATTGAAAGAAGTTAAAGAGATGCTAGGGAAAAATGAACAACAATTGCAGCAAGTGGAAGAAAAAGCAGAAGCAACGGAGAAAAAGGTTGAAGAGATGGATTATTGATTTACAATTACTGATAAAAATCAGGAAAAGACAATAATAACATTGGAAATGGATAAAACTGATTATTATTTAAGATTCCAAAACATTGAAGAAGAAAAGGGAGAAAATTTAGCAGAGAAAATTGTAGAGATATTAGCAGAAGTAATGGAAGAAAGTAAAGAAAGGATATTACATGGGATTGATGAGATATACAGAGTGCACACAAGATACACAATGAGGAATAATCTGCCTAGAGAAATTCATGTTAGATTCATTAAGAAAACATTGAGAGCAGAGATATTGCAGTTAATCAGAAATGCAATGATAAAGCACAAAGGGAGAGAAGTAGTGGTACTGAATCAAATTCCAAGAAGAGTGAGAGATCTGAGAAAAGAATATCAATTTCTCACGAAATGTTTGATTAAAAGAGGAATAAATTTCAGATGGTTGATACCAGAAGGAATATTCGTGAATTGGCAAGAACAAAGATATAGATTGGATACAATAGAAAAAGCAGAGTTATTTTATGAACAACACATAGGTGGCCAAGAGAAAGAAAGATTGAGAGATGAAAGAGGGGAGGGGCAACTGGAGGAAAAAAAAGAACAACCAAAAGAGACAACTAAAGAACAAGAAGAGAGAGCTATAAGACAAAGAGAAAGAGCGAAAGAAGTTAAAGAACAAAGGGAGATAAGAACGACTAGATTGACAAAACAAGCAAATAAATAAGAAATGGAAGAAGAAATTAAAATAATATCTTTGAATATAAATGGATAAAATTCAGCAATAAAAAGAAGAACATTTAACAAATTAGAGAAATTAAAAGTAGAAATTATATGTTTACAAGAAGTTCATATTAGAAAGTAACACAAAAAACTTTTAGAGCAAATAAAATTGGGGACATTGTATAAAGCATTGGCTTGTCAAAGCAAGAGAGGAGTAACATTTTACATTAAACAGACAATTTAATCCAAACAAATATTTGAGGATGAGGAAGGGAGAGTATTAATGGTGGAAATTGTAATGAATCATAAAAAAAAAACCCTACTTGTGGGTATCTATGCTCCAAATGAAAATCAAGAAGAATTTTATGCAAAATTACACAGGAGAATATTAGAATATGAAGATGAAGATATGCACAATAGGAGAATTTAATGCGATTGATGATAATGAACTGGACTATAAATCTACAAAAGTGAATAAAAAGTCAAGGAAGACACTTCTTAAAGCATTTTTACAGTGATAGATGAACTAAGTTTACAAGATGCTTGGAGAAAAAGGAACTTAAAGGAGAAGCAATATACATTTTATTCATATAGGCATATGTCATGGTCAAGAATAGATATGATGTGGATGTCAACAGATTTAATATCCAAGATACATAAGATTGATATAGAAGTAAATATATGGGCAGACCACAACCCAATAACGATGACATGGAAAGGACAGAGAAAAAGAATGAGATGGAAATTAAATCAAAGCTTATTAAATGAGAAAGACTATACAATATATGGAAAAAGAATTGACTTTTTTCTTTAAAGAGAATAGAAAAGAAGATACATCATTGCAAAACGTATGGGACACCAGTAAAGCATATATAAGGGGGTTGGTAATGACCTATACAGGAAAAAGAAATAAACAGAATAGACAAACTCAAAAGAAGTTGGAGGAGGAATATAAGAAATTAGAGAAAGAGTTGCAAAAATACCCACAAGACAAAAAAAATAAAAATTTAATGGACTTGAAAAAATACAATTTGAATTTAATAGAGAACGAAGAGCCGGCAAAGAAAATAAAATCAACAAAGCAAAATTTCTTTGAAAATGCAAATAAACCAGGAAGATGGCTGGCATATAAAATGAAGAAGGAAAGAGAAAGGAAACTGATAAATCAATTATTAGATCAAGATGGAAAGATGTGTTACCAGAATGAAGAAAAGAAAAAAATAATTGAGGAATATTATAAGAAATTATATCAACAAGAGCAGATAGCAGAGGGGAAAATAGAACAATATTTGGAAAAATCGATGAGCGAAAAAGCATTAGATGAAAGAATATCAATGATGGAATTGATGGAGGGAATTAAAAAGCAGAAGAATGGAAAAACCCCGGGACCAGATGGTCTACCAGCAGAACTATATAAAAAATTGCAAGATGTACTAAGCAATACAATGTTACAAGTATTTAAGGATTTATTAGTAAAAGCTAAGGTTCCAAACTCATGGATGGAGGCATATATAATTCTTAAACCAAAAGAAGAAACAGATTTACAACAAATAAAGAATTATAGACCAATGTCATTATTAAATGCAAATTATAAAATATTTGCATCAATTATGGCAGAGAGATTGAAGAGGTTGTTAAATGAATTCATACATTCAGATCAGAATGGCTTTTTGCCTAAAAAACAGATTAGAAACAATATAAGAATTATTTTGGATACATTGGAATACTATGAAGCACATTCAGAGAAACAAATGGCATTGTTATTTTTAGATGCGCAGAAAGCATTTGATAATGTGAATTGGCAATTTATGATATTACAATTACAAAAGATGGATTTTGGGGACAGATTTATCAATATGGTTTATATATAAAGACCAATTGGGTAAAATAATAATGAACAGTGAAATGACAGAGAAAGTAGATATAAGAAAAGGAACTAGACAAGGATGTCCATTATCTCGACTATTATTAAAAAAAATATATATTTATTCTGACCTTAGAAATTTTAAACAGGAAAATAAGACAAGATAAAGAAATAAAAAGGATGAGAATTTAAAAAGAAGAGTATATAAACTACAAGCATTTGAGGATGATTTGGTATTTATTATGGAAGAACCAACAGACACGGGCCCAAAGTTAATTGAGCAAATAGAGGAATATGTAGAAGTAGCAGGATTGAAAATCAATAAAGATAAGACAAAAATTATAGTTAAAATATGAGAGAAAAGCAAAAGAAGCAACTAATGGAGAAGTTAGATATTCAAATAGTAAAGAAAGTGAAATACTTGAGCATCCAATTAACTTCAAGATGTAATATAGTGAAGGAAGATAATTATTATAAACTGAGAAATCAAATTGAAACAGATTTGGAAAAATGGAAAAACCTGCACTTATCATTAATGGGAAGAATAATATTAATTAAAATGAATATATTACGAAGAATCTTGTTTTTTTTTCCCCAAACGATTCCAATAAAGTTGGAGAAAAAAATACGCTGAGAGCTTGAACAAGATGATGTGGAAATATATATGGCAAGGAAAAAAAGCAAGAATTAACCTTAAAGTGCTTCAAGATTCTAGAACTAGAGGAGGATTTGGTCTACCAAACTGGGAACTTTATCATCAAGCGGCGATGTTAACGTGGGTCAAAGAATGGATTTTATTGAGAAATACAAGACTATTGACCTTGGAGGGACATGCTTTACAATTAGGTTGGCATGCTTTCTTATGGTACGGGAAAAATAGAATACATGGATACTTCCAGAGACATTGTGTAAGGAATGGTTTGTTAACAGTATGGGTGAGAGTGAAAGAAAAACATTATACAGAAATACCAAAGTGGCTTTCAACAATAGAAGCGTTGAAACATCCTAATATGATTAACATGGACAATATTGTAAGATATAAGTATATTTTAACAGAGAAGGGAGAACTAAAACAGAAACAAGATTTAGAAAAAGAAGGGATTGAGACTGATCGGTATACATGACTGCAAATACAAGATATGATAAAGACTTGAAACAATATGGTTTTAATCTGGGGGAATCAGAATTAGATGAGATAATGACTGGAAAAGATGAAAAAAATGATTAAAAGATTGTATAATTACTTACTGCAAGTTAGATTAGATGATGAAGAAGTAAAAGAGATAATGATAACATGGCCGAAAAATTTTGGTTATACAATAGAATTAGAGAAATGGCAACAATAATGGGAAAGGAATTACAAATTGACAATGACAACTGCATATAAAGAAAATTTATATAAATTGTTTTATAGATGACATATGCTGCCAGAAAGGCTAGCAAAAATGTTTAAAGATAAATCAGTTAAATGTTGGAAATGTTTGCATTTGCCAGGATCATATTTTCATATGTGGTGGTCATGCAGAGAAGCAAAAAAGTATTGGTTTAGAATACAGATATGGTTAGAGGAAATGTTACACGAACGTATAGAATTAAAACCAGAGATTTTTTTATTGGGAGTTTTGCCAGAGCGATAAAGCAGAGAAGATATGTATCTAGTTATACACATAATAACAGCAGCAAGAATTGTATTTGCACAAAATTGGAAGACAGAGAAAATCCCATCAGAAGGTGAAGTAATAAAGCAGATTTTAGACTGTGCAGAAAGGAATAGATTAACTCTAAGAATAAAAGATAAGGAGGAATCAGTGTATTTCAAGATATGGGGAAGATTCTATGTATGGTTAGAAAAGAAATATGAATAAAAGATGATAGATAAACAAATTAGATAAGAGAAAGATGAATGAGGGAGAAGACAAAAAGAAATAGAAACTCAGATGACACCGGACTAAATGGAAAAGGGGGATGGGTGGGTGGGGGCGAAAGAAAGAATGTTATAATATAAATGTACAATTATGATGATAGAGGGGACAGACTAGGTAAAACTGAAAGGAAATTGAAAGAAAGTATATATTAATATAAAATTGGGGATGCTCAGATACCAAATAGAGGAAATATTGGACAACAAAGGGGAAAGAAAGAAGAGAGGAGTAGAGAGTAAGAGAGAAGAGGATAGGGAGAGAGAGGAATGGAAGAAAGGGGAAAGGAGAGGAAGAAAAGAGAGGGGAAAAGAGTAGGAGAGAAGGTTAGAAAGGGGAAAAAGAGGGGAGAAGTGGGGGAAAGGAAGGGGAAGTAGGGAAGAGGAAGGAGAGGAGGAAGGAAGAAAGTAGGAGAGGAGAGGAGGTAGGGAAGGGAAAGAAAGAAGGAGAAGAAGGTTTGTTGTAAAATGAGGGGGGGGAAAGGGTAGAAGAGCAACTCCGAATGTAATTAAAATGTTTTATTGTTATGTTTTCTTTAGAAAAATATGTATATGTATGATTAATTATGGACAAGAGAATGTACATTAACAATATGTGTATAAGAAATAAAAATCTTTTTTAAAAAATAGAATTAAGCGTCATCAACCTAAGTGTCAGGGTTCCAAGTAACACTGCCAATGAAAGAAAACTCCGAAACTTGAATTTCTTCAAAGTTCCATTTTATTAGAGATGTCATATTGGCACATCTGGGAAAACCCGAATCTGAAAATTTCCAGGATTTTCCTGCCCAAAAGAAAGTCCCTTCGCCTTGCACCCACACGTCCATCACATGATCCAATCAGGCACCATCCAAAACTGGAGATGCCTCCCAGTCACCTCATCACAGCTGCAGAGCAAGGTGGCCTTGACTCTCTGAGAAAAGAATGTTATTTTGACTACATATCACCCATACTCTATGCAATCCCCCCAGCCATTTTCCCACAGTAGAAAGGGCCCAAATGTAAAAGATAGTTTCCAACTCTGACACTAATGTGGAACCAAACTCAATAGTTCTGGGTGACATTCCTCAGGAGTCTCTGGAGACAAGAGAGTACATTGAAGGACAACACCCTATTTCCTGGGCGTTGAACTATCGTTCTTTAGCATCACTTTGTAGACATGTCCAGAAAGGAAGGACCACAACCACTTCAGACCAGTGCCCTCTAGGGGTATATCTATGATTTCTCACTATGCTTTTCTCCAGCTTCTCCTCCGCACATGGAGGCCCAGAGGTAGTTCAGGATCCTCAGAGGAGATGTTGCTTCTTACAGTAATTATTAAAATCCAGCTCTGTAAGATCTCTCCTGATATTTTTCCAGTGATCGCCTTTGATGTAAACAACAGACTGAAGCAACTTGAAAGGAATCTTACATGAAATAAGGATAAATGTCTCAGGTCAAACTCCATGTGGCACAAATTTTGGGACATTCATTGACTGTGTTTCTTGAATGTACTTTCCTTTTTCTCCTTTCCAGGTACAGTTCTATTTATCTCTCTCTCAGTCAAGAAAGTTAATCTCATTTTCATCTTGTGACAGTGCTTTGAATTCTTTGAACTCTCTTGTTCTTCCTTAGAAACAGGAAGGGGATTGATTCAGCCCCATGAATTATGGGCCTCCTCCTTCTGCTTCTGCTGCTGCTGATGTCCCAGCCAGTCTCTGGGAAGCTGAGAATGAAGTGCCTGCTGAGTTTGGAGGAACATGAGGGAAAAAACATATGGAGCTATTACAGGCCAGGAGATCACCTCATTAGTATTGTCTCCTTTGCCACATTAATATCCCATATAATACTGTCTTTCAGCACAGCTCCTTATACTCAAGCTGCCTCGTAAGTCATTCAGTGTGATGGAGTTGCATTCCTTCCATTTGCAGTCCTAACACTCTTCTTCGTTTCTTTCAGTTACTCTTATATTGCAGGACCTGTTTAATTTTTTGAATCATTTGGATTTCCATGGATTCTCTCTTACGTCTTATTTTAAGAGACCAAAATCCAAAGATGGAACAACCCCGCCCCCCCAATTCCAAATTATTTCCCCCTCTCGTACAATCCTGAGTTAATCACAACTAGCTTATTGAAAAGTTTGTAATTTCCTCTGCCCCACCCATTTTCCTATTTTTATAACCATTCATTGATATTCAATGCCTAACCCTGGTACAGAATTGAGGATGGCTTGTTTTTAGAATGGCTTTTCTGGATCATTTATAAGTCCTCTTTGCTGATGACTCTATTTTAATGATTGAATAATTTTGAATCTTGGTCATTGCACAAATTAAAAATAATTACAAATAATGTAATTACAAATTACATTACAAATAATGATATATTTTAAATATTAAAACTCCATCCTACGTTCTCAACACTCATAACAATTAAACGGTGATGGGTGACGATCATTTGATTCTTGTTTTGGACACTTTTGGCTTAAGACTGAATGGACTTGTGGAGAGAAAGAGGAACAAATGAAAATATGTTTTGTTGTTGTTGTTAGAGATGATGCTATGATGAACATTTTTTTACAGTAGTTTATTTACTGATCCAGAAAGAATCCTAAGCTTCATTTTTGCCATTCAGCAAGTCAATAAGAAATCTCAGCTTTTGTACAATCTCACACTTGGCTACAACATCCATGACAATTATTTCAACACCCTTGGCACTTCAGATGCCTTGCTGGACATTCTATCGACTGGAGAAGGCAATGTTCCCAACTACAGCTGTGGAAAGAAGGACAACCTGATGGCTGTTCTTGATGGATCTCTTGATGACATCTCCATTCAGATGTCAACATTAGTAGGCACCTACAAAGTTCCACAGGTTTGTTTTTTTGTTTCTTTATCTGGCAAAGTGGGAAAGTTGTTGGTGGGTGGGTAATAGATTCAATCATATCTTTTCTATGGATATCATGAACTGCTTTTCTCATGTCCTTTGTCATGGCTAGGAATTGGGATCCAGAGTGGGGAGGAGGTCTAAACATTTACTCGAGCAAGACTTGAGCAACTGGACACAATGTTAAATATGGAACATTTAATTAAATCTCTAAAATGGACTGATTGTATTTGCAGTGCTCTAGAGATAGAAGACATAGCATGTCTATTATCTGAATGTCAATTTTATTAGAAAAGAGGAAGAGCAGTATCTCAGACCTCAGATTAGACAAATGATTATATTCAATCTTATTAATATTCTGCATTTTGTATTCTTTATGTTGATATGGCTTAAGGGTTAAGAACAATAGACTATTCCAAGGGTCACCAATCTTTCGGAACTCAGGGACCACTAAATTCATAATTTTAAATCCTGTGGACAACTAATAAGATTTTTTTTTTAAAAAAAAGATAAATAGTATTTAGTGCAATATAAAAATGCAAATAATTTTTCTACAGACCACCAAAATTTTCTCGCAGACCACCAGTGGTCCTTGGACCACCAGTTGGTGACTGCTGGACTATTCTAATATATTTGTGAGAACCACATTGGATGTGTTAAAAGCTTTCATTTTGCACTTGATCTGATCTAACCATAATACACGATTCTTCATTGCTTCTTCAGATCAGTTATGGAATGGTTTCAGAGGCTCTGAGTGATAAAAGTCAAATTCCTTTTTTCCATCAGATGCTCCCCCAAAATGGAATCCAGTATCCAGGAATTGTCCAACTCCTCCTCCATTTCAGATGGACTTTGATTGGTCTCTTTGCAACAGACACAGAGGAGGGAGAGAATTTCATGAGAACTTTCACTCCTATGCTTGTCAGAAATGGAATTTGTGTGGTTATCTCAATGACTAGACATACAGAACCTCTCAGAAATGCCATCTCTAAGTGGAGAAAAGTCAATGTCTTTGTTCACTTCATAGAATTTGCTTCCATTGTGGATAGAGTTCGCCACATCCATTTAGCAATTGAAGGTTTGCCAGGACCCATTGAAGGGAAAGTCTGGATCACCACAATTGTGGAGAAATTGACAATTACAAGGCATACAGATTTCAAATATATCCATAGCATTTGGGTCTTTGCTTTTCAGGAAAGAAAATGGCCAAATAATGACTCCTTTCAACCCAATCTTTTCAAGGATTCCAAATTTGAAGACCAGTCTTTTCACTGTTCTTTTTCAAAGCATGTCTTTTCTGTCAAGGGCCGGAGACGATGCACCCAGATAGCACCACTGGACATGCAAGAGAAAAAGAATAGAATTCAGATGCAAAATGACCACCGTTTTTATACTGTTGTTAAGACTCTGGCCCATGTCTTGAATGTTGCATATTCCTCAATATCTAGGAGGAGAAAAATGGAGACGAAAGAGAGATTGGGGGCTGTAAGGCTAGAGCCATGGCAGGTATGGGGTCCTGAGAAGGATCCATCATACCTATTTCCTATTTAGAAAAAAAATCCAATGCTGATGTAGGAGAACCATTGTTCTACAAAAAACCAACAGGTTTGACCAAGCACAGGCCATATTTAGTTCACAGAGCAGGCACTGAGACAATTATATTTTTATATTAAACACTGCTATTATAAAATTATTTAAAATGTATACATTGTAAATAAAAACCTGTACATATGGGTTTGTAATTAGCATAATCAAATTTTATATTCATAAATTTCAGCTAAACCTGTGAGAATTTCACCTAATCCTTCTCACTGCAAGAGTCCAGTTAAAGCCTTTGCATTGACTCTAACCCTTACCCTTACCCTTACCCTAACCCTAACCCTAACCCTAACCCTAACCCTAACCCTAACCCTAACCCTAACCCTAACCCTAACCCTAACCCTAACCCTAACCCTTACCCTAACCCTAGCTTACTGTTCACTGCCAGGAGTTCGATCCTGACCAGATCAAGTTTGACTCAGCCTTCTATCCTTCCACGGTTGGTAAAATGGGGACTGAGATTTTTGGGGGCAATATCCTGATTCTATAAACCACTTAAAGAGGGCTGTAAAAGCACTGTGAAGTGGTATATAAGTCTAAGTGCTATTGCTAATAAGGCATATAGTGAAGAGGGAACTGAACATCTTTCGTTCACTAGCTCAGGTATAAAATTGCTCCTCCTTTTAGGATGTTTCAAGTTGCTTTCAAAATTCCTGGATGTTTCAATTCTAGTTCCATCCCTTTCTGGAGAAGATTGAGTTTTGCAATTTTTCTTGGGAGAAACTGTACTTGGACCAAAGTGGAAATGTAGCAGCAGATCTGAATATCATAAGTTGGTTACTTTTCTCCAAGGAAGATTCCATCAAAGAGCAACTGGGGAGTTTTGAAAGACAGAGGCTTATTATCAACCCAGATGCTCTTTCACATCTAAAGTTGCTCAACAAGGTGGTTGAAAATATTGGCAATTTTTCTCTTTCTATATGGTTGGTGTTAGGGTCCCCTGAAAGAGCAGGCTCAGATATTTTTTAACAGCCCATATCTGACCACAGTTATTCATGCCTTTGTTTCACCCCACTGGGATAGGCCTCTTGCTGCTAGGAAGGTCATCCAAGGTGTTCAATCAAAATGGAACCACTATGACTGGTCTGATATGAGATAATGGCTTAAACTAGAAAAAATGAAGGACTGAAAATGAAAAACTTTCTTAAGTCTTGAAATAATGAGACAATGTGGATCAATTTGTAATGAAATGCTACTTAGATTTAGTCTTAGCTTGTAATCCATCTAAAAACCCCTTGAATGCAATTGTTTATCTTGATTGTCAGCTACCTTAAGTCTTCCACTGAAACAAAGAATTCTCCAAATTTAAATAGTAAATAAATGTGGATCTGTCTTTCCATGTCATCTAATTGTAATTCTAATTTTGAGAGGCAATATAGGACAGTGGGTCCTGGAGTGCTTTGGTTCTTGGGGGCTGAAAGAGTTGGACACAAGTAGCGACTAACAAGAAAACTGTAATTCTTCAATAGAAATGACCTTGTCTTAAATCCCTCACTTGGCCTTAGAAATATCCCTTTCCCACACAGGGTTCATACTCATGTCCCATGGGCTGCAGGAAAACATGCCTGGCTTACCCTTTTTAATTGACATATTCTCATGATTTCACCTCCACTCATCCTCACTATAGTTCTAGAAACTATGCAGTAGTGTTTAATCTTATTTCACCAGCATGGCAGCTGTATGAATTGAAAATATAAGTCTATAGATATAACTAAACAATACCTCATTTGTGGTTGACAGCCCTAGTCTGTGAGGAATTTATTCTTTATATCTTAACTGGAGGAAGGATTTGGATCGTTTTCAAAGGGGAGTGGCTTTACAATGTTTTATGTTTTCCTGATCTATTGCTCAGAATTGTTTTTCTTAAGCACAGTTTCATTTTATTTTAATCAATCAATCTAATAAATAAAAATTTGGCAGATATTTTGGAATGAATTTTGTTTTTCTGCTTAGTCTCTGCCTCAGTCCAAATGTGTGGAGAAGTGTCACCCTGGATTTGTAAAACGGGCTCGGAAAGAAGAACCAATTTGTTGCTATGATTGTATTCCTTGTCCAAAGGGGACCATCTCCACACAGGAAGGTGAGTGACACCACAGGAACTCTGGCTTTCCTGTCTCTCGGTATCAGCTGTTGTCCAAATAAGATCTTTCTTGGAATGTGAAAGGAGGGACTATAAAAATAATATTATTTACTGTTTTCTCAGATACTGAAAAATGCACCAGGTGCCCAGATGACAAATATCCCACTGATGACAGAATCCAATGTATCCCCAAAAGAATAACCTTCCTGTCCTATGAAGAACATCTGGGCATCATCCTGGTCTCCTTTGCTGTACTCTTGTTTCTAACAACAGGCTTTGTTTTAGTCATATTCCTTAAATATCTAGAAACTCCCATTGTCAAAGCTAACAACCGGGACCTGTCCTACATCCTCCTGGTTTCCCTCTTGCTTTGCTTCTTGTCCTCCTTTTTCTTCATTGGCCGACCAAGGAAAGCCACCTGCCTTCTCCGACAAACAATGTTCAGCATCATCTTCTCAGTAGCTGTGTCTTGTGTGTTAGCCAAAACAATCATGGTAGTGCTGGCCTTCCTGGCCACAAAACCAGGGAACAGGGTGAGGAGATGGTTGGGGAAGAGCTTGGCCAACTCCATCATCCTTTCTGGTTCTGCTGGAAAAATGGTCATTTGTGCAATCTGGCTGGGAGTTTCTCCTCCGTTTCCTGATTTTGACCTGCACTCCCAATCAGGAGTGATCATCCTTCAGTGCAATGAAGGCTCTGTGACCATGTTTTATGTGGTTCTCTGCTACATGGGTTTCCTTGCTGCCATTTGCTTCACAGTGGCTTTCCTGGCCAGGAACCTGCCTGGGGCCTTCAACGAAGCCAAACTGATCACCTTCAGCATGCTGGTCTTCTGCAGCGTCTGGATCTCCTTCCTGCCCACCTACTTGAGCACCAAAGGGAAATACATGGTGGCCGTGCAGGTTTTCTCCATCTTGGCTTCTGGGGCTGGCCTGCTGGGCTGCATCTTCTTCCCCAAGTGCTACATTATCATCCTGAGACCAGATCTAAATACTAAGGAACATTTAATGATAAAAGTCGGTATCTGATCCTGAAGTAGTTTCTTAAGCTCATAACACTTAATTATTTATTGCAGTTATTATTGAGTTTGTATGGTTGTTGGGACAATAAGTTATTTAAAATCAAAAGAAATAAACATACAGAGAATGTGAGACTAACTAAAGATAATTCTCAAAATGTAAAATAAATAAATTAATAATTTAAATTGTGATGAAACTAGGGAAGGACAAGATAAGAAATGAGATAGTTATATTAGCATAATGCATCTGCAAGAGGAGACAAGACTTCCCAGATTGGCCAAACATGGCATATTCATATTTGTTTGGCTGTTACACAGCATAATCAGTTTGCTTGGCTGTTCAAGACAGCACTTTAATTTTGGCTGTTACACTAATATGCTTTGTTTAACAGCCAAACAAGAAAGAGCATGCTGTGTATCAGCCAAAAAACAAAGAAGGATATGCTGTGTTCAACTGCCAAATAAATGATTATGCTGTGCTTAACAGCCAAGAAATAAAAATGATTGGTTTAACAACAAAGATAAAGATAAAGATGTTGGGTATTATAGTAAAAGCCAAATGAGAGGGGCTAGCTAAATAAGGAGGAGTATGTTGAGATTAATAGTCAAAATGAAATGAATAAAAGGTTTAAACAATAGAAACAAAGATGATAAATGTTGAATTTAATAGCAAAAATAAAATGACTATGTTGAAATTAATTATTTTTGAATGTTTATAATAATTGTGAGGATTTATATTGTTAAAATATACTGCTCAAAAAAATAAAGGGAACACAAGCAGAAGACATCCGAGATCTGAATGAATGAAGTAGCCTTATTAAATACTTTGTTCTTTACATACAGTAGTTTATACACTGCTCAAACAACTAAAGGGAACACAAAACTACTGTATGTAACAAACAAAGTATTTAAAAAAGCTATTTAATTCATTCAGATCTCGGATGTTTTCTGCTTGTGTTCCCTTTATTTTTTTGAGCAGTGTATGTCCATCTAAGAAAATGAAAGAGAAAAATGGAATTATAATTGGTTAGGATTTAAGATTTAAGTAATGGGTTTTTGGGGATAATGCCATAATTAAATAGACAAATTAGAGGGAATTAATTGAGTAAAATATAAATTTGTATTAATTGAAAATTAAGATTTGTTAGTGATTTGTAGTAATTTTTGACCAGATCAAAAGCTTTGTTTTGAAAAAAATGTGTTTTAAGTTCATCTCTTAAAAAATAATAAAAAATATTAAAAAAAAAAAGACTTCCCAGATTGGGGTGAGGGGGAGGGATACAACATCATCTATCTCCAGTCCTCAACACAGTCCTCTCAGCAGTTCCAAAAAGGCTCCACCCCCATCTGCATTTACCATTTGAAAAAATTTATCTCTTGAAAAAAGCACCTTTGGGACATCACCATAATACAACTTTACACTTCAACTGTAGTCTGAAATGATGGTGAAACTGAACAAAACGAAACAAAATAAAGGGTGAGTAGACAGGCCTTCATTGCAAGGGGAGGAACTTCCATTTCACTGGGGACAGAACTTTACCTCAAATTTTGGATATTATGGGCATCAAATCAAATACCATCTTTTGTTCCTTAAGCTTTAAGACCTGATTCAGTAGATAGCTTCAGATCCCAGTGATGGAGCATCACAATGGAGATGGTTGATGAACTAAGAGGCCATCCCACCCCCCACATATCCAGCTCCTTCCCTCCGTATTGTTTAACTATAATTCTATTTTGATTCTAGTTTCCATTTTAATTATTTTATTTTTCTTTTAGGATTTTAATGGTATAAGTTTCCCAGAGTTGTTTCGAAACAAGATGGGTAGCAAATAAGCTGAATGAATGAATAAACAAACAAACAAACAAACAAGCAAACAAACAAATGTTTGAAGCAAGTTTTTCCAGTCAGTGGGTGGGATCCTCTTCAGTCCATTTAAAAAGAAAGAATATCACATCTTTCCAACTTCATAAAATCTTTATTTTTTGCAATCTTTTGTAATATACCGCAAAGAGGTGATTTTAGAGTCGTTTTTGGAAAACGTTTCCCAGCTGAAACTTGGGAAAGTCTAAAACTCTTTTGGCCAGGTGTTCAGAGCCATTAATGAACCCAGTTCCTGACGTGCCAAGAATGAGCTCATCCTCCCTTGAGCTGACCTCTTTTTCTTTTGGTAAAGGTTTTTTATTTTTTAAACACACAAACAAACATACAATACATCTTTTCTCAACAGAATATTGGCCTGGTCTTAAATTTGTACAGATATTTGTTCTGTTTAACACAATTTTATATGTTCAATTTTTCTCATAGCATTTATTCTCTCTAATTTTAAGAAACCAATATTACCCTTCATCATAACTTCTCATCCTATTATAGTTCAAATTTTCTTTTCCTTCCTTAAAATTTGAACCCCTAAATTTATATCCATATAACATAGTATAATCCCCAATTATTTCCTTAAATTCTCTTATTCTAATCACCAATTATTCTTTTTTCAGCTATTCCAAATAATACAATTCAATATATTAGTAGAAACCAATTAAATAAATAGAGAAACCAGAAATCCAAAATTAATAGGGCTATCAGTGCATGTAACGTAGATGTCTGTGCAAGTAAGATTATCACCCCTGGTGTCAACTAAAACCAAGCATTTAATACCGAGTGCCATACCATGTGCATTAATCAAACAGGTGGCAAGAAAGTAGGGGCACTCAGGCACGACACAGGTTATGTAGAGAGTAAACAAAGGGTCAATCAAAATGGACTCAAATGTCTATACACCAAGGCACAGAGTATGAGGAATAAGCTGGGTGAATTAGAAATTCAAGTAAACGAGGGCAGATATGACATTGTTGCCATTACGGAAACTTGGTGGGATGAAACCCACAAATGGAACATACAGTTAGAGGGATACAAACTATTTAAAAGAAATAGACCAAATAAAAGAGGAGGTGGAGTTGCACTATATATAAGAAATAAGTACATCTCTACAGAAATAGAGCACAACAATGATGAAAATTATCTTGAATGCATTTGGGTCAATATTAAAGGGCAGGGGGATGACCTTGTCATAGGTCTATACTATAGGCCACCCAACCAAACAGAGGAAGTAGATGAACTTTTTGCTTGTCAGCTAACTAAGGTATGTAGGAAGCACATCACAATAGTAATGGGGGATTTTAACTACCCTGACATCAACTGGGAGACAAACTCTGCACCAAGTGGAAGATCCAACAGGTCTCAAAGATCACCCCAAAGTTGATATCTCTAAGGCAAATGAAATTTCACTATCCCCTGAGCAATTTTAAAATCACTTCCAATTTGTGATTCAGACCAGTGACTATCTATGAAGGCAGGGCGGAGGATTTCGGACAATACCTGTATGACAAAATCGCTCAGATCCGGGGGGATTTGGACTCTGACTGGGTAGATCAGGGCAGGGTGACGAGGAACAGTCTTGAGAATGTTATCTGGGAGGAGTTTGATGCTGTGACTCCCGATGATGTGGACAGGATTTTGGGGAGACTTAGTGCGGCCACATGTTTACTGGACCCGTGTCCCTCCTGGTTGGTACTGGCTTCCCGGGAGGTTACACGAGGCTGGCTCCAGGGCGTCATTAATGCTTCCTTGAGTGAGGGTCACTTCCCCGCTGCCCTGAAAGAGGCGGTGGTGAGGCCTCTCCTCAAGAAGCCGTCCCTGGATCCAGCAATATTGGCTAACTATCGTCCTGTCTCCAACCTTCGCTTCATTGCGAAGGTTGTTGAGAGTGTGGTCGCGCAACAGTTTCCACAATTCCTGGAGGAAACATCCTATCTGGATCCGTTCCAGTCGGGTTTCAGGTCTGGGCACAGCACGGAAACGGCATTGGTCGCGTTGGTTGATGATCTCTGGAGGGCTCGGGACAGGGGTTATTCCTCTGTTCTGGTCCTATTAGATCTCTCAGCGGCTTTTGATACCATCGACCATGGTATCATGCTGCACCGGCTGGAAGAGTTGGGGGTGGGAGGCACCGTGTTACGGTGGTTCTCCTCCTTTCTCTCCGACCGGTCGCAGTTTGTGTTGGCAGGGGGGCAGAGGTCGACCTCGAGGCCTCTCATTTGTGGAGTGCCGCAGGGATCGGTCCTCTCGCCCCTTCTGTTCAACATTTATGTGAAGCCACTGGGCGAGATCATCCGTGGCTTTGGGGTGAGATACCACCAGTACGCTGATGACACCCAGCTGTACATCTCCACCCCAGGCCACCCCAACGATGCCCTTGAAGTGATGTCCCAGTGCCTGGAGGCTGTGCGGATCTGGATGGGGAGGAACAGGCTCAGGCTCAACCCTTCCAAGACTGAGTGGCTGTGGCTCCCGGCATCCCGATATAGTCAGTTGACTCCATCACTGACTATTGGGGGCGAGTCTTTGGCCCCCACTGAAAGGGCTCGCAATCTGGGAGTCCTCCTGGATAGGCAGCTGTCTTTGGAGGAACATCTGACGGCTGTTACAAGGGGGACCTTTTATCAGGTTCGCCTGATTCGCCAGTTGCGGCCCTTTCTTGATCGGGATTCCCTGTGCACAGTCACTCACGCCCTCGTCACCTCTCGCCTTGACTACTGTAACGCTCTCTACATGGGGCTCCCCTTGAAGAGCACCCGGAGGCTCCAGCTGGTCCAGAATGCAGCAGCGCGGGTAGTGATGGGAGCAACATGGCGCTCCCATGTAACACCGCTCCTGCGCGAGCTGCACTGGCTCCCGGTGGTCTTCCGGGTGCACTTCAAGGTGTTGGTTATCACCTTTAAAGCGCTCCATGGCATAGGGCCTAGCTATCTCCGAGACCGCCTGCTGCTACCGATGACCTCCCATCGTCCTGTGCGCTCCCACAGAGAGGGCCTCCTCAGGGTGCCATCAGCCAAACAATGTAGGCTGGTGGCCCCCAGGGGGAGGGCTTTCTCTGTGGGGGCTCCCACCCTCTGGAATCAGTTGCCCCCGGAGATAAGAAGAATCCAGGACCTCAATGCCTTCCGTCGTTCCCTGAAAACCTATCTTTTTCAGCAAGCCGGGTTGGCTTAAGAAGAAATTTTTAAAATTTTTAAATTCTTTTAATTAGTCTGTGATTTTTAATTTTTTGGGCCAAATTTTATATATATTTTTAAATGTTTTAATATTTGTATTCTATGTTTTTTTATCTTGGCTGTACACCGCCCTGAGTCCTCAGGGAGAAGGGCGGTATATAAATTCGAAATTAAATTAAATTAAATTAAATTAAATTTTTCACTATACTTTTCTCCAGTTTCTCCTCTGCACATGGAGGTCCAGGGGTAGTTCAGGATCCCCAGAGGAGATGTCTTCTTACTTATTATTATTATTAACATCCTGGTTTGTGAGATCTCTCATGATATTCCTCCAGTGATTGCCTGTGATGTAAACAACAGACTGAAGCAACTTGAAAGGAATCTTACATGAAATAAGGATAAATGTCTCAGGTCAAACTCCATGTGGCACAAATTTTGGGACATTCATTGACTGTGTTTCTTGAATGTATCTTTCCTTTTTCTCCTTTCCAGGTATAGTTCTGTTTATCTCTCTCTCAGTCAAGAAAGTTACTCTCATTTTCATCTTGTAACAGTGCTTTGAATTCTTTGAACTCTCTTGTTCTTCCTTAGAAACAGGAAGGGGATTGATTCAGCCCCATGAATTATGGACCTCCTCCTTCTGCTTCTGCTGCTGCTGATGTCCCAGCCAGTCTCTGGGAAGCCGAGAATGAAGTGCCTGCTGAGTTTGGAGGAACATGAGGGAAAGAACCTATGGAGCTATTACAGGCCAGGAGACCACCTCATTAGTATCGTCTCCTTTGCCACATTAATATCCCATATAATGCTGTCTTTCAGCACAGCTCCTTATACTCAAGTTGCCTCGTAAGTCATTCAGTGTGATGGAGTTGCATTCCTTCCATTTGCAGTCCTACACTCTTCTTCGTTTCTTTCAGTTACTCTTATATTGGAAGACCTGTTTAATTTCTTGAATCATTTAGATTTCCATGGATTCTCTCTTATGTCTTATTTTAAGAGATTCAAATTCAAAGATGGAACAACCCCACCCCCCTCTAGTATAATCCTGAGTTAATCACAACTAATTTATTGAAAAGTTTGTAGTTGCCTCTGCCGAACCCATTTCCCTATTTTTATAACCATTCATTGATATTCAGTGCCTGACCCTGGTATGGAATAGAGGATGGCTTGTTTTTAGAATTGCTTTTCTGGATCATTTATGACTCCTCTTTGCTGATGATTCTATTTTAATGATTGAAAGACTTTGAATCTTGGTCATTGCACAAATTAAAAATTACAGTAAGTATTACAAATAATGATATATTTTAAATATTAAATCTCCATCCCACCTTCTCAACACTCATAACAATTAAACGGTGATGGGTGACTATAATTGTATTCTTATGTTGGACACTTTTGGCTTAAGACTGAATTTTGTTTTTGTTGTTAGAGATGATGCTATCATGAACATTTTTTTTACAGTAGTTCATTTTACCCAGAAAGAATCCTATGCTTCATTTTGGCCATTCAGCAAGTCAATAAGAAATCTCAGCTTTTGTACAATCTCACACTTGGCTACAACATCCATGACAATTATTTCAACACCCTTGGCACTTCAGATGCCTTGCTGGACATGCTCTCAACTGGAGAAGCCAATATTCCCAACTACAGCTGTGGAAAGAAGGACAACCTGATGGCTGTTCTTGATGGATCTCTTGATGACATCTCCATTCAGATATCAACTTTAGTAGGTGCCTACAAAGTCCCACAGGTTTGTTTTTTGGTTTATCTGGCAAAGTGAGCAGGTTGTTGGTGGGTGGGTAATAGATTCAATCATATCTTTTCGATGGAATTCATGAGCTGCTTTTTTCATGGCCATTGTCATGGCTAGGGATTGGGATCCAGAGTGGGGAGGAGGCATAAATATTTACTCAAGCAAGACTTGAGCAGCTGGACACAATGTTAAATAGGGAACATTTAAGCAAATCTCTAAAATTAACTGAGTTGCATTTGCAGTGCTCTAGAGATAGAAGACATAGCACGTCTATTATCTGAATGTGAATTTTATTAGAAAAGAGAAAGAACAGTATCTTAGACCTCAGTTTAGACAAATGATTATATTCCATCTTGTTAATATTCTGCATTTTGTATTCTTTATGTTGATATGGCTTAAGGGTTAAGAACAATTGACTATTCCAGGGGTCACCAATCTTTTGGAACTCAGGGACCACCAAATTCATAATTTTAAATCCCGTGGACCACTAATATGATTTTTTTTAAAAAAAAGATAAATAGTATTTAGTGCAATATAAAAATGCAAATAATTTTTTCTGCAGGCCACCAAAGTTTTCTCGCAGACCACCAGTGGTCCTTGGACCACCAATTGGTGACTGCTGGACTATTTTAATATGTTTGTGAGAAGCACATTGGATGTGTTAAAAGCTTACATTATGGACTTGATCTGATCTAACCATAATACACCATTCTTCATTGCTTCTTCAGATCAGTTATGGAATTGTTTCAGAGGCTCTGTGTGATAAAAGTCAAATTCCTTTTTTCCATCTGTTGCTCCCCCAAAATGGGATCCAGTATCCAGGAATTGTCCAACTGCTCCTCCATTTCAAATGGACTTTGATTGGTCTCTTTGCACCAGACACAGAGGAGGGAGAGAATTTCATGAGAACTTTCACTCCTATGCTTGTCAGAAATGGAATTTGTGTGGTTATCTCAATGCCTAGACATACAGAACCTCTCAGAAATGCCATCTCTAAGTGGAGAAAAGTCAATGTCTTTGTTCACTTCATAGAATTTGCTTCCCTTGTGGATAGAATTCGCCAGATCCATTTAGCAATTGAAGGTTTGTCAGGACCCATTGAAGGGAAAGTTTGGATCACAACAATTGTGGAGAAAGTGTCAATGATAAGGCATCCACTTTCCAAATATATTCATAGCATTTGGAACTTTGCTTTTCAGGAAAGAAAATGGCGAAATGATGATACCTTTCAACCCTATCTTTTTAAGGATTCCAAATTTGAAGACCAGTCTTTTCACTGTTCTTTTTCAAAGCATGTCCTTTCTGTCAAGGGCCGGAGACGATGCACCCAGATAGCACCACTGGACATGCAAGAGAAAAAGAATTCAATTCAGATACAAAATGACCAACGTTTTTATAGTGTTGTTAAGACTCTGGTCCATGTCTTGAATGTTGCATATTCCTCAATATCTAGGAGGAGAAAAACAGAGAAGAAAGAGAGATTGGGGGCTCCAAGGCTAGAGCCATGGCAGGTATGGGGTCCTGACAAGGAGCCATCATACCTACTTCCTATTTAGAAAAAAAATCCAATGCTGATGTAGGGGAACCAATGTAGGGGAACCAATCCTGACCAGCTCAAGGTTGACTCAGCCTTCCATCCTTTCCAGGTTGGTAAAATGGGTACCCAGATTGTTGCTGATTCAATAAACCACTTAGAGAGGGCTGTAAAAGCACTGTGAAGTGGTATATTAGTTTAAGTGTTATTGCTATTTAGGCAAATAGTGAAGTGGGGACTGAACATCTCTCATTCACTAGCTCAGCTTTAAAATGGCTCTTCCTTTTAGGATGTTTCAAGTTACTTTCAAAATTCCTGGATGTTTCAATTCTAGTTCCATCCCTTTCTGGAGAAGAATGAGTTTTGCAATTTTTCCTGGGAGAAACTGTACTTGGACCAAAGTGGAAATGTAGCAGGAGATCTGAATATCATAAGTTGGTTGCTTTTCCCCAATGAGGATCCCATCAAAGAGCAACTGGGGAGTTTTGAAAGACAGAGGCTTATTATCAACCAAGATGCTCTTTCACGGCTAAAGTTGCTGAACAAGGTGGTTGAAAATATTGGCAATTTTTCTCTGTCTGTATGGTTGGTGTTGGGACCCTGAAAGAGCAGGCTCATATATTTTTAAAGAGTCCATATCTGACTAGAGTTATTCATGCTTTTGTTTCACCCCACTGGGATAGGCCTCCTGCAGATAGGAAGATCATCCAAGGTGTTCAATCAATATGGAACCACAATGACTTGTCCGATATGAGATAATGCGTTAAACTAGAAAAATGATGGACTGAAAATGACTTTAACTCCCCCCAAAAAACTTTCTTGAATCTTGAAATAATAAGACAATGTGGTTCAATTTGTAAAGAAATGCTACTTAGATTTGTTCTTTAGCTTGTAATCCATCTAAAAACCCTTGAATGCAGTTGTTTATCTTGCTTGTCAGCTACTTTAAGTCTTCCATTGAAACAAAGATTTCTCCAAATTTAAGGAATAAATAAATGTGGGTCTGTCTTTCCATGTCATC